>NC_090814.1:92178485-92217851 GCF_000390325.3 Nicotiana tomentosiformis
ATTCGATGGCCCGAAAAAGTTTTAGGCAATCCGAGTCAGGGGCCCGACCCACTCGGAAGGCGTAGGTTATTGCACACGAAAATATGGGAATCGGGCGGAATTCTAGTTTTTTGGCCGAAAAATATAAAAAATGAGGAACGATCACGGCGGGGCGGTGACTATGGTTCCCTAGGTCATATTTGATGGACCAAAAAATTTTATCTGGGAGTCCGGGACCACTTGGAAGGCGTGGGCTATAGCACACGAAAATATGGGCATCGGGAGGAATTCTAGTTTTTTGGCCGAAAAATGCAAAATATAAGGAGCGATCATGGAGGGGCGGTGACTATGGTTCCTTAGGTCGTATTTGATGGACCTGAAAAATTTTAGGAGATCGGGGTCCGGGGGTCCCGGGACCACTCGGAAGGCGTGGGCTGTAGCACACGAAAATATGGGAATCTGGCGGAATTCTAGTTTTTTGGCCAAAAAATGTGAAAAATGAGGAACGATCATGGGGGGGCGGTGACTATGGTTCTACAGGTCGTATTTGATGGCCCGAAAAAATTGTAGACAATCCGAGTCCAGGGGGCCCAACCCACTAGGAAGACGTGGGTGCACACGAAAATATGGGAATCGGGCGGAATTTTTATTTTTTGGCCATAAAATGCAAAAAATGATGAAAGGTCATGGCGGGGAGGTGAGTATGGTTACTTAGGTCATATTTGATGTCCTGAAAAAATTTTAGGCGATCTTGCTCCGGGGTCCTGGCCCACTCGGAAGGCGTGGGCTATAGCACATGAAAATATTGCAATCAGGCAAAATTCTAATTTTTTGGCCGAAAAACGCAAAACATGAGGAACGATCATGGAGGGGCGATGACTATGGTTCTTTAGGTCGTATTTTATGGCCCGAAAAATTTTAGGCGATCGGGGTCCGGGTGTCCCGGGACCATTTGGAAGGCATGGGCTATAGCACACGAAAATATGAGAATCAGGCAGAATTCTAGTTTTTTGGCCGAAAAATGCGAAAAATGAGGAACGATCATGGAGGGGCGGTGACTATGGTTCCCTAGGTCTTATTTGATTGCTCGAAAAATATTTAGGCGAATCGAGTCAAGGGGCCCGGCCCACTCGGCACACGAAAATATGGGAATCGGGCGGAATTCTAGTTTTTTGGCCGTAAAATGAAAATATTGAGGAATGATCATGGCGGGGCGGTGTCTATGGTTCCTTAGGTCGTATTTAATGGCCCGGTAAAATTTTAGGCGATCCGAGTCCGGGGGTTCCGAGACTACTTGGAAGGCGTGGGTATAGCACACGAAAATATGGGAATCGGGTGGAATTCTAGTTTTTTGGCCGAAAAATGCAACAAATGAGGAACGATTATGGCGGGGAGGTGACTATGGTACCTTAGGTCGTATTTGATGGCCCATAAAAATTTTTGGCGATCGGGGTCTAGGGGGCCAGGGACCACTCGGAAGGCGTGGTCTATAGCACACGAAACTATTTGAATTAGGCGGAAATCTAGTTTTTTGGCCGTATAACGTAGAATAACCGAGGAATGATCATGACGGGGCAGTGACTATGGTTATATAGGTCGTATTTGATGGCCCAAAAAATTTTAGGCGATCTGAGTCGAGGGGGCCCAACCCACTCGGAAGGCGTGGGCACACGCAAAAATATGTTAATCCGGCGGAATTCTAGTATTTTTGCTGAAAAATGCAAAGAATGAGGAACGATCATGGCGGGGCAGTGGCTATGGTTCCTTAGGTCATATTTGATGGATCGGAAAAATTTTAGGCGATCGTAGTACGGGGGGGCCGGGAGCCTCGGAAGGCGTGGGCTATAGCACACGAAAATATGGGAATCTGGCGGAATTCTAGTTTTTTGGCCGTAAAATGCAAAAGGTGAGGAACGATCATGGCGGGCGGTGACTATGGTTCCTTAGGTCGTATTAGGTGTCCTAGAAAAATTTTTGGTTATCGGGGTTCGGGGGTCCCGAGACCACTTGGAAGGCGTGGGCTATGGCACACGAAAATATGAGAATGAGGTGGAATTCTAGTTTTTTGGCCATAAAATGCAAAAAATGAGGAAAGGTCATGGCGGAGTAGTGACTATGTATCTCTAGGTCGTATGTGATGGCCCGGAAATGTTTTAGGCTATCCGAGTCCGGGGGCCCGGCCCACTCTGAAGTCGTGGGCTATAGCACACGAAAATATGGGCATCGGGCGGAATTCTAGTTTTTTGGCCGAAAAACACAAAAAATAAGGAACGATCATGGAGGGGCAGTGACTATGGTTCCTTAGGTCGTATTTGATGGACCTGAAAAATTTTAGGAGATCGGGGTCCGGGGGTCCCGGGACCACTCGGAAGGCGTGGGCTGTAGCACACGAAAATATGGGAATCTGGCGGAATTCTAGTTTTTTGGCCAAAAAATGTATAAAATGAGGAACGATCATGGGGGCGGTGACTATGGTTCTATAGGTCGTATTTGATGGCCCGAAAAAATTGTAGGCGATCCGAGTCCAGGGGGGCCAGCCCACTCGGAAGACGTGGGTTATAGCACACGAAAATATGGGAATCGGGCGGAATTTTTGTTTTTTGGCCATAAAATGCAAAAAATGATGAAAGGTCATGGCGGGGAGGTGAGTATGGTTACTTAGGTCGTATTTGATGGCCCGAAAAAATTTTAGGCGATCTGGCTCCGGGGTCCTGGCCCACTCGGAAGGCGTGGGCTATAGCACACGAAAATATTGGAATCAGGCAAAATTCTAATTTTTTGGCCGAAAAACGCAAAACATGAGGAACGATCATGGCGGGGCGATGACTATGGTTCTTTAGGTCGTATTTTATGGCCCGAAATATTTTAGGCGATCGGGGTCCGGCAGTCCCGGGACCACTTGGAAGGCATGGGCTACAGCACACGAAAATATGAGAATCAGGCATAATTCTAGTTTTTTGGACGAAAATGCGAAAAATGAGGAACGAGCATGGAGTGGCGGTGACTATGGTTCCCTAGGTCTTATTTGATGGCCCGAAAAATATTTAGGCGAATCGAGTCAAGGGGACCGGCCCACTCGGAAGGCGTGGGCTATAGCACACGAAAATATGGGAATCGGGCGGAATTCTAGTTTTTTGGCCGTAAAATGAAAATATTGAGGAACCATCATGGCGGGGCGGTGACTATGGTTCCTTAGGTCGTATTTAATGGCCCGGTAAAATTTTAGGCGATCCGAGTCCGGGGGTCCCGAGACTACTTGGAAGGCGTGGGCTATAGCACATGAAAATATGGGAATCGGGTGGAATTCTAGTTTTTTGGCTGAAAAACGCAAAAAATGAGGAACGATCATGGCGGGGAGGAGACTATGGTACCTTAGGTCGTATTTGATGGCCCATAAAATTTTTTGGCGATCAGGGTCTGGGGGGCCAGGGACCACTCGGAAGGCGTGGTCTATAGCACACGAAACTATTTGAATCAGGCGGAAATCTAGTTTTTTGGCCGTATAACGTAGAATAACCGAGGAATGATCATGACGGGGAAGTGACTATGGTTATATAGGTCATATTTGATGGCCCGAAAATTTTTAGGCGATCTGAGTCCAGGGGGCCCAACCCACTCGGAAGGCGTGGGCACACGCGAAAGTATGTTAATCGGGCGGAATTCTAGTATTTTTGCCGAAAAACGCAAAGAATGAGGAACGATCATGGCGGAGCGGTGGCTATGGTTCCTTAGGTCGTATTTGATGGACCGAAAAAATTTTAGGCGATCGTGGTACGGGGGGTGCGGGAGCCTCGAAAGGCATGGGCTATAGCACACGAAAATATGGGAATCGCGCGAAATTCTAGTTTTTTGGCAGTAAAATGCAAAAAGTGAGGACCGATCATGGTGGGGCGGTGACTATGGTTCCTTAGGTCGTATTTAATGGCCTGGTAAATTTTAGGCGATCCGAGTCCGGGGGTGCCGAAACTACTTGGAAGGCGTGGGCTATAGCACCGAAAAATATGCAAATCGGGCGGAATTCTAGTTTTTTGGCCGTAAAATGTAAAACGTGAGGAACGATCATGGCGGGGCGGTGACTATGGTTCCTTAGGTCGTATTTAATGGCCCAGAAAAACTTTAGGCGACCCGAGTCCGGGGGTCCCGGGACCACTTGGAAGGTGTGGGATATAGCACACGAAAATATGTGAATCGGGCGGAATTCTAGTTTTTTGGTAAAAAAATGCAAAATATAAGGAGCGATCACGGCGGGGCGGTGACTATGGTTCCATAGGTTATATTTGATGGCCCGAAAAACTTTTAGGCAATCCGAGTACGGCGGGGGCTATAGCACAGGAAAATATGCGAATCGGGAGGAATTCTAGTTTTTTGGCCGAAAAACGCAAAAAATTAGGAACGATCATGACGGGGCGGTGACTATTGTTCTTTAGGTCATATTTGATGGCCCAGAAAAATTTGAGGCGATCCGGCTCCGTGGGGCCCTATCCACTGGGAAGGCATGGGAATCGGGCGGAATTCTAGTTTTTTGGACGTAAAATGCCAAAAATGAGGAACGATCATGGCGGGGGGGTGATTATGGTTCTTAAGTCGAATTTTATGGCCTGGAAAATTTTAGGCAATCCGACTCCGGGGTCCCGGCCCACTCGGAAGGCGCGGGTAGCACACGAAAATATTAGAATTAGGCAAAATTCTAGTTTTTTGGCCGAAAAACACAAAAAATGTGGAATTATCAAGGCAGGGAGGTGACTATGGTTCTTTAGGTCGTATTTATGGCCCGAAAAATTTTAGGCGATCGGGGTCTAGGGGTCCCAGGACCACTTGGAAGGCGTGGGCTATAGCACACGAAAATATGGGAATCAGGCGGAATTCTAGTTTTGTAGCCGAAAAATGCAAAAAATGAGGAACGATCATGGTGAGGCGGTGACTATGGTTCCCTATGTCGTATTTGATGGCTCGAAAATTTTTTAGGCGATCCGAGTCAGGGGGCCCGGCCCACTCGGAAGGCGTGGGCTATAGCACACGAAAATATAGGAATCAAGCAGAATTCTAGTTTTTGTCCGTAAAATGCCAAAGGTGAGGAACTATCATGGCGGGGCGGTGACTATGGTTCCTTAGGTCGTATTTAATGATCCATTAAAATTTTAGGCGATCCGAGTCCGGGGGTTCCGGGACCACTTGGAAGGCGTGGGATAGAACACAAAAATACGGGAATCGAACAAAATTCTAGTTTTTTAGCCGAAAAATTCATATAATGAGGAACGATCATGGCGGGGCTGTGACTATGGTTCCCTAGGTCATATTTAATGGCCCAAAAAAGTTTTAGGCAATCCGAGTCAGGGGCCCAGCCCACTCGGAAGGCGTAGGTTATTGCACACGAAAATATGGGAATCAGGCGGAAATCTAATTTTTTGGCCGAAAAATGTAAAAAATGAGGAACGATCACGGCAGGGCGGTGACTATGGTTCCTTAGGTCGTATTTGATGGCCCGAAAAACTTTTAGGCTATACGAGTGAAGGGAGCCCGGCCCACTCGGAAGGCGTGGGATATAGCACACGAAAATATGGGAATCGGGCGAAATTCTAGTTTTATGGCCGAAAAACGAAAAACATGAGGAACGATCACGACGGGGCGGTGACTATGGTTACTTAGGTCGTATTTGATGGATCGAAATTTTTTTTAGGCGATCCCAGTCCGGGGGGCCCGGCCCACTCGGAAGGTTTGGGCGCACATGGAAATATGGGAATCGGGCGGAATTCATATTTTTTGGTCGAAAAATGCAAAAAATGAGGAATGATCATGGCGGGGAGGTGACTATGTTTCCTTAGGTCGTATCTGATGGCCCAAAAGAATTATAGGATATCGGGGTTCTGGAGTCCCGGAACCACTTGTAAGGCGTGGGCTATAGCACACGAAAATATGGGAATCTGGCGGAATTCTAGTTTTTTGGCCGTAAAATGCAAAAAGTGAGGAACGATCATGGCAGGGCCTTGACTATGGTTCCTTAGGTCGTATTAGATGGCCTAGAAAAATTTTAGGCTATCGGGGTCCGGGGGTCCCGGGACCACTTGGAAGGCGTGGGCTATGGCACACGAAAATATGGGAATCAGGCGGAATTCTAGTTTTTTGGCCATAAAATGCAAAAAATGAGGAAAATTCATGGCGGGGCAGTGACTATGTTTCTCTAGGTCATATTTGATGGCCCGAAAAATTTTTAGGCTATCCGAATCAGGGGGCCCGGCCCACTCGGAAGGCGTGGGCTATAGCACACGAAAATATGGGAATTGCGCGGAATTCTAGTTTTTTGGCCGAAAAATGTAAAAAATAAGGAAGGATCATGGAGGGGCGGTGACTATGGTTCCTTAGGTCGTATTTGATGGACCGGAAAAATATTAGGCGATCGGGGTCCGGGGGCGCTTGAGACCACTCGTAAGGCGTGGGCTGTAGCACACGAAAATATGGGAATCTGGCAGAATTCTAGTTTTTTGGCCAAAAAACGTAAAAAATGTGGAACGATAATGGCGGGGCAGTGACTATGGTTCTATAGGTCGTATTTGATAGACCAAAAAAATTGTAATAGTTCCGAGTCCAAAGGGCCCAACCCACTCGGAACACGTGGGCTATGGCACACGAAAATATGGGAATCGGGCGAAAATTTAGTTTTTTGGCCATAAAATGAAAAAAATGATGAAAGGTTATGGCGGGGAGGTGAGTATGGTTACTTAGGTCGTATTTGATGGCCCGAAAATTTTTTAGGCGATCCGGCTTCGGTGTCCTAGCCCACTCGGAAGGCGTGGGCTATAGCACACGAAAATATGGGAATCGGGCGGAATTCGAGTGTTTTGGGAGAAAAATGCGAAAAATGAGGAACGATCATGGATGGGGGGTGACTATGGTTCCCTAGGTCTTATTTGATGGCCAGAAATCTTTTTAGGCAAACCGAGTCAAGGGGCCCGGCCCACTCGGAAGGCGTGGGCTATAGTACACGAAAATATGGGAATCTGGCGGAATTCTAGTTTTTTGGCCAAAAAATGTAAAAAATGAGGAACGATCATGGGGGGCGGTGACTATGGTTCTACAGGTCGTATTTGATGGCCCGAAAAAATTGTAGGCGATCCGAGTCCAGGGGGCCCAACCCACTCGGAAGACGTGGGTACACACGAAAATATGGGAATCGGGCGGAATTTTTGTTTTTTGGCCATAAAATGCAAAACATGATGAAAGGTCATAGCGGGGAGGTGAGTATGGTTACTTAGGTCGTATTTGATGGCCCGAAAAAATTTTAGGCGATTCGGCTCCGGTGTCCTGGCCCACTCGGAAGGCGTGGGCTATAACACACGAAAATATTGGAATCAGGCAAAATTCTAATTTTTTGGACGAAAAATGCAAAACATGAGGAACAACCATGGCGGGGCGATGACTATGGTTCTTTAGGTCGTATTTTATGGCCTGGAAACTTTTAGGTGATCCGGCTCCGGGGTCCCGGCCCACTCGGAAGGCGTGGGCTATAGCACACGAAAATATTAGAATCAGGCGAAATTCTAGTTTTTTGGCCGAAAAATGCAAAAAATGTGGAATGATCAAGGCAGGGCGGTGACTATGGTTCCCTAGGTCATGTTTGATGGCTCAAAAAAAAATTAGGCGAATCGAGTCAAGGGGCCCGACCCACTCAGAAGGCGTGGGCTATAGCACACGAAAATATGGGAATCGGGCGGAATTCTAGTTTTTTGTCCGTAAAATGAAACAATTGAGGAACGATCATGGCGGGGCAGTGACTATGGTTCCTTAGGTCGTATTTAATGGCCCGGTAAAATTTTAGGCGATCCGAGTCCGGGGGGTCCCGAGATCACTTGGAAGGCGTGGGCTATAGCACATGAAAATATGGGAATCGGGCAGAATTCTAGTTTTTTGGCCGTAAAATGAAAATATTTTGGAACGATCATGGCGGGGCGGTGACTATGGTTCCTTAGGTCGTATTTAATGGCCCGGTAAAATTTTAGGCGATCCGAGTCCGGGGGTCCCGAGACTACTTGGAAGGCGTGGTCTATAGCACACGAAAATATGAGAATCGGGTGGAATTCTAGTTTTTTGGCCGAAAAATGCAAAAAACGAGGAATGATCATGGCGGGGAGGTGACTTTGGTTTCTTAGGTTGTATTTGATAGCCCGGAAAATTTTTTGGCGATCGGGGTCCCGAGGGCCAGGGACCACTCGGAAGGCGTGGTCTATAGCACAAGAAAATATTTGAATCAGGCGAAAATCTAGTTTTTTGGCCGTAAAACATAGAATAACCGAGGAATGATCATGACGGGGCATTGACTATGGTTATATAGGTTGTATTTGATGGCCCGAAAAATTTTTAGGCGATCTGAGTCCAGGGGGCCCAGCCCACTCGGAAGACGTGGGCTATAGCACATGAAAATATGGAAATCGGGCAGAATTTTAGTTTTATGGTAGAAAAATGGAAAATATGAGGAACGATCACGACGGGGCGGTGACTATGGTTCCTTAGGTCGTATTTGATGGCCCAAAATTTTTTTAGGCGATCCCAGTCTGGGGGGCCAGGCCCACTCGGAAGGCTTGGGCGCACACGAAAATATGGGAATCGGGCGAAATTCTAGTTTTTTGGCGAAAAAAGGTAAAAAAATGAGGAACGATCATGGCGGGGCGGTGACTATAGTTCCTTAGGACGTATTTGATGGCCCGAATAAATTTTAGTCGATCCCAGTCTGGGGGCCCGACCCGCTCGGAAGGCGTGGGCACTCACGAAAATATGAGAATCGGGCGGAATTCTAGTTTTTTGGCCATAAAATGCAAAAAATGAGGAAATGTCGTGGCGGGGTGGTGACTACAGTTCCTTAAGTCTTATTTGATGGCCTAGAAAATTTTTAGGCCATCGGGCTCCGGGGGTCCCGGGACCACTTTGAAGGCGTGGGTGGGCTATAGCACATGAAAATATGGGAATCGGGCGAAATTCTAGTTTTTTGGACGTAAAATGCCAAAAATGAGGAACGATCATGGCGGGGCGGTGACTATAGTTCCTTAGGACGTATTTGATGGCCCGAATAAATTTTAGTCGATCCCAGTCTGGGGGCCCGACCCGCTCGGAAGGCGTGGGCACTCACGAAAATATGAGAATCGGGCGGAATTCTAGTTTTTTGGCCATAAAATGCAAAAAATGAGGAAAGGTCGTGGCGGGGTGGTGACTATAGTTCCTTAAGTCTTATTTGATGGCCTAGAAAATTTTTAGGCCTTCGGGGTCCGGGGGTCCCGGGACCACTTTGAAGGCGTGGGTGGGCTATAGCACATGAAAATATGGGAATCGGGCGGAATTCTAGTTTTTTGGACGTAAAATGCCAAAAATGAGGAACGATCATGGCGGGGCAGTGATTATGGTTCTTAAGTCGAATTTTATGGCCTGGAAAATTTTAGGCAATCCGACTCCGGGGTCCCGGCCCACTCGGAAGGCGTGGGCTGCACACGAAAATATTAGAATTAGGCAAAATTCTAGTTTTTTGGCCGAAAAACGCAAAAAATGTGGAATTATCAAGGCAGGGAGGTGACTATGGTTCTTAAGTTCGTATTTATGGCCCGGAAAATTTTAGGCGATCAGGGTCCAGGGGTCCCGGGACCACTTGGAAGGCGTGGGCTATAGCACACGAAAATATGGGAATCAGGCGAAATTCTAGTTTTGTGGCCGAAAAATGCAAAAAATGAGGAACGATCATGGCGGGGCAGTGACTATGGTTCCCTAGGTCGCATTTGATGGCCCGAAAAAGTTTTAGGCAATCCGAGTCAGGGGCCCGGCCCACTCGGAAGGCGTAGGTTATTGCACACGAAAATATGGGAATCGGGCGGAATTCTAGTTTCTTTGCCGAAAAATATAAAAAATGAGGAACGATCACGACGGGGTAGTGACTATGGTTCCTTAGGTCATATTTGATGGCCTGTAAAACTTATACGCTATCCGAGTCAAGGGGGCCCGGCACACTCGGAAGGCGTGGGCTATAGCACACGAAAATATGGGAATCGGGCGGAATTCTAGTTTTATGGCAGAAATATGAAAACCATGAGGAACGATCACGACAGGGAGGTGAATATGGTTCCTTAGGTCGTATTTGATGGACCAAAAAAAATTTTCTGGGAGTCCCGGCACCACTTGGAAGGCATGGGCTATAGCACACGAAAATATGGGAATCTGGCGGAATTCTAGTTTTTTGGCCGTAAAATGCAAAAGGTGAGGAACGATCATGGCGGGGCGATGACTATGGTTCCTTAGGTTGTATTAGATGGCCGAGAAAAATTTTAGGCTATCGGGGTCCGGGGGTCCCGGGACCACTTGGAAGGCGTGGGATATGGCACACGAAAATATGGGAATCAGGCGAAATTCTAGTTTTTTGGCCATAAAATGCAAAAAATGAGGAAAGGTCATGGCGGGGTAGTGACTATGTTTCTCTAGGTCGTATTTGATGGCCCAAAAAAATTTTAGGCAATCCGAGTCCGGGGGCCCGGCCCACTCTGAAGTAGTCGGCAATAGCACACGAAAATATGGGCATCGGGCGGAATTCTAGTTTTTTTGGCCGAAAAAGGCAAAAAATAAGGAACGATCATGGAGGGGCGGTGACTATGGTTCCTTAGGTCGTATTTGATGGACCGGAAATATTTTAGGCGATCGGGATCCGGGGGTCCCGGGACCACTCGGAAGGCGTGGGCTGTAGCACACGAAAATATGGGAATCTGGCGGAATTTTAGTTTTTTGGCCAAAAAAAGTAATAAATGAGGAACGATCATGGCGGGGCGGTGACTATTGTTCTATAGGTCATATTTGATGGCCCGAAAAAATTGTAGGCAATCCGAGTCTAGGGGGCCCAGCCCACTCGGAAGACGTGGGTTATAGCACACGAAAATATGGGAATCTGGCGGAATTTTTGTTTTTTGGCCATAAAATGCAAAAAATGATGAAAGGTCATGGCGGGGGGGTGAGTATGGTTACTTAGGTCGTATTTGATGGCCCGAAATTCTTTTAGGCTATCCAGCTCCGGGGACCTTGCCCACTCGGAAGGCGTGGGCAATAGCACACGAAAATATTGGATTTTATGGCCCGAAAATTTTAGCACACGAAATTATTTTTAGGCTGGACGGTAACTATGGTTCTTTAGGTCGTATTTTATGGCCCGAAAATTTTTAGGCGATCGGGGTCCGGGTGTCCCGAGACCACTTGGAAGGCATGGGCTATAGCACACGAAAATATGGGAATCATGCGGAATTCTAGTTTTTTGGCCAAAAAATGCGAAAAATGACGAACGATCATGGAGGGGCGGTGACTATGGTTCCCTAGGTCTTATTTGATGGCCCGAAAAAAAATTAGGGGAATCGAGTCAAGGGGCCCGACCCACTCGGAAGGCGTGGGCTATAGCACACGAAAATATGGGAATCGGGCTGAATTCTAGTTTTTTGGCCGTAAAATGAAACAATTGAGGAACGATCATGGCGGGGCGATGACTATGGTTGCTTAGATTATATTTAATGGCCCGGTAAAATTTTAGGTGATCCGAGTCCGGGGGGTCCCGAGATCACATGGAAGGCGTGGGCTATAGCACATGAAAATATGAGAATCGGGCAGAATTTTAATTTATTGGCCGTAAAATGAAAATATTGCGTAACGATCATGGCGGGGCGGTGACTATGGTTCCTTAGGTCGTATTTAATGGCCCGGTAAACTTTTAGGCGATCCGAGTCCGGGGGTCCCGAGACTACTTGGAAGGCGTGGTCTATAGCACACAAAAATATGAGAATCGGGTGGAATTCTAGTATTTTGGCTGAAAAACGCAAAAAATGAGGAACGATCATGGCGGAGAGGTGAATATGGTTCCTTAGGTCGTATTTGACGGCCCGGAAAATGTTTTGGCGATCGAGGTCCGGAGGGCCATGGACCACTCGGAAGGCGTGGTCTATAGCACAAGAAAATATTTGAATCAGGTGAAAATCTAGTTTTTTGGCCGTAAAACATTGAATAAACAAGGAATGATCATGACGGGGGATTGACTATGGTTATATAGGTTGTATTTGATGGCCCGAAATTTTTTTAGGCGATCTGAGTCAAGGGGGCCCAGCCCACTCGGAAGACGTGGGCTATAGCGCACGAAAATATGGAAATCGGGCAGAAGTTTAGTTTTATGGCCGAAAAATGGAAAATATGAGGAACGATCACGACGGGGCGGTGACTATGGTTCCTTAGGTCGTATTTGATGGCCCGAAATATTTTTAGGCGATCCCAGTCTGGGGGGCCCGGCCCACTCGCAAGGCTTGGGCGCACACAAAAATATGGGAATCGGGCGGAA
This sequence comes from Nicotiana tomentosiformis, assembly GCF_000390325.3. Classification (NCBI taxonomy): domain Eukaryota; kingdom Viridiplantae; phylum Streptophyta; class Magnoliopsida; order Solanales; family Solanaceae; genus Nicotiana; species Nicotiana tomentosiformis. The sequence goes on from NC_090814.1 coordinate 92,190,799, forward strand.
TTCTAGTTTTTTGGCGAAAAAAGGAAAAAAAATGAGGAACGATCATGGCGGGGCGGTGACTATAGTTCCTTAGGACGTATTTGATGGCCCGAATAAATTTTAGTCGATCCCAGTCTGGGGGCCCGACCCGCTCGGAAGGCGTGGGCACTCACGAAAATATGAGAATCGGGCGGAATTCTAGTTTTTTGGCCATAAAATGCAAAAAATGAGGAAAGGTCATGGCGGGTTGGTGACTATAGTTCCTTAAGTCTTATTTGATAGCCTAGAAAAATTTTAGGCCATCGGGGTCCAGGGGTCCCGGGACCACTTTGAAGGCGTGGGTGGGCTATAGCACACGAAAATATGGGAATCGGGCGGAATTCTAGTTTTTGGACGTAAAATGCCAAAAATGAGGAACGATCATGGCGGGGCAGTGATTATGGTTCTTAAGTCGAATTTTATGGCCTGGAAAATTTTAGGCAATCCGACTCCGGGGTCCTGGCCCACTCGGAAGGTGTGGGTAGCACACGAAAATATTAGAATTAGGCAAAATTCTAGTTTTTTGGTCGAAAAACGCAAAAAATGTGTAATTATCAAGGCAGGGAGGTGACTATGGTTCTTTAGGTCGTATTTATGGCCCGGATAATTTTAGGCGATCGGGGTCCAGGGGTCCCGGGACCACTTGGAAGGCGTGGGCTATAGCACACGAAAATATGGGAATCAGGCGGAATTCTAGTTTTGTGGCCGAAAAATGCAAACACTGAGGAACGATCATGGTGAGGCGGTGACTATGGTTCCCTAGGTCGTATTTGATGGCTCGAAAATATTTTCGGCGATCCGAGTCAGGGGGCCCGGCCCACTCGGAAGGCGTGGGCTATAGCACACGAAAATATAGGAATCAAGCAGAATTCTAGCTTTTGTCCGTAAAATGCCAAAGGTGAGGAACTATCATGGCGGGGCGGTGACTATGGTTCCTTAGGTCGTATTTAATGGTCCATTAAAATTTTAGGCGATCCGAGTCCGGGGGTCCCGGGACCACTTGGAAGGCGTGGGATAGCACACGAAAATATGGGAATCGAACAAAATTCTAGTTTTTTAGCCGAAAAATTCATATAATGAGGAACGATCATGGCGGGGCTGTGACTATGGTTCCCTAGGTCATATTTAATGGCCCAAAAAAGTTTTAGGCGATCCGAGTTAGGGGCCCGGCCCACTCGGAAGGTGTAGGTTATTGCGCACGAAAATATGGGAATCAGGCGGAAATCTAATTTTTTGGCCGAAAAATGTAGAAAATGAGGAACGATCATGGCAGGGCGGTGACTATGGTTCCTTAGGTCGTATTTGATGGCCCGAAATTTTTTTAGGCTATACGAGTCAAGGGAGCCCGGCCCACTCGGAAGGCGTGGCATATAGCACACGAAAATATGGGAATCGGGCGAAATTCTAGTTTTATGGCCGAAAAACGGAAAACATGAGGAACGATCACGACGGGGCGGTGACTATGGTTACTTAGGTCGTATTTGATGGACCGAAATTTTTTTTAGGCGATCCCAGTCCGGGGGGCCCGGCCCACTCGGAAGGTTTGGGCGCACATGGAAATATGGGAATCGGGCGGAATTCATGTTTTTTGGTCGAAAAATGCAAAAAATGAGGAATGATCATGGCGGGGAGGTGACTATGTTTCCTTAGGTCGTATCTGATGGCCCAAAAAAATTATAGGATATCGGGGTTCTAGAGTCCCGGAACCACTTGGAAGGCGTGGGCTATAGCACACGAAAATATGGGAATGTGGCGGAATTCTAGTTTTTTGGCAGTAAAATGCAAAAAGTGAGGAACGATCATGGCGGGGCCTTGACTATGGTTCCTTTGGTCGTATTAGATGGCCTAGAAAAATTTTAGGCTATCGGGGTCCGGGGGTCCCGGGACCACTTGGAAGGCGTGGGCTATGGCACACGAAAATATGGGAATGAGGCGGAATTCTAGTTTTTTGGCCATAATATGCAAAAAATGAGGAAATTTCATGGCGGGGCAGTGACTATGTTTCTCTAGGTCATATTTGATGGCCCGGAAAATTTTTAGGCTATCCGAATCAGGGGGCCCGGCCCACTCGGAAGGCGCGGGCTATAGCACACGAAAATATGCGAATCGGGCGGAATTCTAGTTTTTTGGCCGAAAAATGCAAAAAATGAGGAACGATCATGGCGGGGAGGTGACTATGGTTCTTAAGTGGTATTTTATGGCCTGGAAACTTTTAGGCGATCCAGCTCCGGGGTCCCGGCCCACTCGGAAGGCATGGGCTATAGCACACGAAAATATTAGAATTAGGCGAAATTCTAGTTTTTTGGCCGAAAAATGCAAAACATGTTGAATGATCAAGGCAGGGCGGTGACTATGGTTCCACTAGAAATATTTAAGGCCATCGGGGTCCGGGGGTCCCGGGACCACTTGGAAGGCGCGGGCTATAGCACACGAAAATATGCGAATCAGGCGGAATTTTAGTTTTTTGGCCGAAAAATGCAAAAAATGAGGAACGATCATGGCGGGGCGGTGACTATGGTTCTTAAGTGGTATTTTATGGCCTGGAAACTTTTAGGCGATCCGGCTCCGGGGTCCCGGCCCACTCGGAAGGCGTGGGCTATAGCACACGAAAATATTAGAATCAGGCGAAATTCTAGTTTTTTGGCCGAAAAATGCAAAAAATGTGGAATGATCAAGGCAGGGCGGTGACTATGGTTCCCTAGGTCATGTTTGATGGCTCGAAAAGTTTTTAGCCGATCCGAGTCAGGGGGCCCGACCCACTCGGAAGGTTTGGGCGCACATGGAAATATGGGAATCGGGCGGAATTCATATTTTTTGGTCGAAAAATGCAAAAAATGAGGAATGATCATGGCGGGGAGGTGACTATGTTTCCTTAGGTCGTATCATATTTCCCAAAACAATTATAGGATATCGGGGTTCGGGAGTCCCGGAACCACTTGGAAGGCGTGGGCTATAACACACGAAAATATGGGAATCTCGCGGAATTCTAGTTTATTGGCCGTAAAATGCAAAAAGTGAGGAACGATCATGGCGGGGCCTTGACTATGGTTCCTTAGGTAGTATTAGATGGCCTAGAAAACTTTTAGGCTATCGGGGTCCGGGGGTCCCGGGACCACTTGGAAGGCGTGGGCTATGGCACACGAAAATATTGGAATCAGGCAAAATTCTAGTTTTTTGGCCATAAAATGCGAAAAATGAGGAAAGTTCATGGCGGGGCAGTGACTATGTTTCTTTAGGTCGTATTTGTTAACTCGGAAAATTTTTAGGCTATCCGAATCAAGGGGGACCGGCCCACTCGGAAGGCGTGGGCTATAGCACACGAAAATATGGGAATTGCGCGGAATTCTAGTATTTTGGCCGAAAAACGTAAAAACTAAGGAACAATCATGGAGGGGCAGTGACTATGGTTCCTTAGGTCGTATTTGATGGACCGGAAAAATATTAGGCGATCGGGTTCCGGGGGCGCTCGAGACCACTCGTAAGGCATGGGCTGTAGCACACGAAAATATGGGAATCTGGCAGAATTCTAGTTTTTTGGCCGAAAAACGTAAAAAATGTGGAACGATAATGGCGGGGCAGTGACTATGGTTCTATAGGTCGTATTTGATGGACGAAAAAAAATCGTAATAGTTCCGAGTCCAGAGGGCCCAACCCACTCGGAATACGTGGGCTATGGCACACGAAAATATGGGAATCGGGTGAAATTTTAGTTTTTTGGCCATAAAATGAAAAAAATGATGAAAGGTTATGGCGGGGAGGTGAGTATGGTTACTTAGGTCGTATTTGATGGCCCGAAAATTTTTTAGGCGATCCGGCTTCGGTGTCCTAGCCCACTCGGAAGGCGTGGGCTATAGCACACGAAAATATGGGAATCAGGCGGAATTCGAGTTTTTTGGCAGAAAAATGCAAAAAAGGAGGAACGATCATGGAGGGGGGGGGTGACAAGGTTCCCTAGGTCTTATTTGATGGCCAGAAAATTTTTTAGGTGATCCGAGTCCGGGGGTCCCGGGACTACTTGGAAGGCGTGGGCTATAGCACACGAAAATATGGGAATTAGGAGGAATTCTAGTTTTTTGCCGAAAAACGCAAAAAATGAGGAACGATCATGGTGGGGCGGTGACTATGGTTCCTTAGGTCGTATTTAAAGGCCCGGTAAAATTTTAGGCGATCCGAGTTCGAGGGTCACGAGACTACTTGGAAGGCGTGGGCTATATCACACGAAAATATGGGAATCGGGAGGAATTCTAGTTTTTTGGCCGAAAAATTAAAAAAATGAGGAACGATCATGGCGGGGAGGTGACTATGGTTCCTTAGGTTGTATTTGATGGCCCGGAAGAATTTTAGGCGATCGTGGTCCGGGGGGCCAGGGACCACTCGGAAGGAGTGGTCTATATAGCACACGAAAATATGGGAATCAGACGGAAATCTAGTTTTTTGGCCGTAAAACATAGAAAAACCGAGGAATGATCATGGCGAGGCCATGACTATGGTTATATAGGTCGTAGTTGATGGCCCAAATTTTTTTTAGGCGATCTGAGTCCAAGGGGCCCAGCCCACTCGGAAGACGTGGGCTATAGCACATGAAAATATGGGAATCGGGCAGAATTTTAGTTTTATGGTCGAAAAACGGAAACAATGAGGAATGATCACGACGAGGCGGTGACTATTGTTCCTTAGGTCGTATTTGATGGCCCGAAAATTTTTAGGCGATCCCAGTCCAGGGGGCCCGGCCCACTCGGAAGGCTTGGGCGCACATGAAAATATGGGAATCGGGCAGAATTCTACTTTTTTGGCTGAAAAACGTAAAAAATGAGGAACAATCATGGCGGGGCGGTGACTATAGTTCTTTAGCTCGTATTTGATGGCTCGAATAAATTTTAGGCGTTCCCAGTCCGGGGGGGCCGGCACAGTCGAAAGGCGTGGGCGTACACGAAAATATAGGAATCGGGCGGTATTCTAGTTTTTTGGCCATTATGCAAAATATGAGGAAAGGTCGTGGCGGGGCGGTGACTATAGTTCCTTAGGTCTTATTTGATGGCCTAGAAAAATTTTAGGCCATCGGGGTCCGGGGGACCCGGGACCACTTGGAAGGCTATAGCAAACGAAAATATGCGAATCAGGCGGAATTCTAGTTTTTTGGCCGAAAAATGCAAAAAATGAGGAACGATCATGGCGGGGCGGTGACTATGGTTCTTAAGTCGTATTTTATGGCCTGGAAACTTTTAGGCGATCCGGCTCCGGGGTCCCGGCCCACTCGGAAGGCGTGGGCTATAGCACACGAAAATATTAGAATCAGGCTAAATTCTAGTTTTTTGGCCGAAAAATGCAAAAAATATGGAATGATCAAGGCGGGGCGGTGATTATGGTTCCCTAGGTCGTGTTTGATGGCTCGAAATGTTTTTAGCCGATCCGAGTCAGGGGGCCCGACCCACTCGGAAGGTTTGGGCGCACATGGAAATATGGGAATCGGGCGGAATTCATGTTTTTTGGTCGAAAAATGCAAAAAATTAGGAATGATCATGGCGGGGAGGTGACTATGTTTCCTTAGGTCGTATCTGATGGCCCAAAAATATTATAGGATATCGGGGTTCAGGAGTCCCGGAACCACTTGGAAGGCGTGGGCTATAGCACACGAAAATATGGGAATCTCGCGGAATTCTAGTTTTTTGGCCGTAAAATGCAAAAAGTGAGGAACGATCATGGCGGGGCCTTGACTATGGTTCCTTAGGTAGTATTAGATGGCCTAGAAAAATTTTAGGCTATCGGGGTCCAGGGGTCCCGGGACCACTTGGAAGGCGTGGGCTATGGCACACGAAAATATGGGAATCAGGCGGAATTCTAGTTTTTTGGCCATAAAATGCAAAAAATGAGGAAAGTTCATGGCGGGGCAGTGACCATGTTTCTCTAGGTCGTATTTGATGGCCCGGAAAAATTTTAGACTATCCGAATCAGGGGGCCCGGCCCACTCGGAAGGCGTGGGCTAAAGAACACGAAAATATTGGAATTGCGCGGAATTCTAGTTTTTTGGCCGAAAAATGTAAAAAATAAGGAACGATCATGGAGGGGCGGTGACTATGGTTCCTTAGGTCATATTTGATGGACCAGAAAAATATTAGGCGATCGTGTTTCGGGGGCGCTTGAGACCACTCGTAAGGCGTGGGCTGTAGCACACGAAAATATGGGAATCTGGCAGAATTCTAGTTTTTTGGCCGAAAAACGTAAAAAATGTGGAACGATAATGGCGGGGCAGTGACTATGGTTCTATAGGTCGTATTTGATGGACCAAAAAAATTGTAATAGTTCCGAGTCCAGAGGGCCCAACCCACTCGGAATACGTGGGCTATGGCACACGAAAATATGGGAATCGAGCGGAATTTTAGTTTTTTTGCCATAAAATGAAAAAAATGATGAAAGGTTATAGCGGGGAGGTGAGTATGGTTACTTAGGTCGTATTTGATGGCCCGAAATTTTTTTAGGCGATCCGGTTTCGGTGTCCTAGCCCACTCGGAAGGTGTGGGCTATAGCACACGAAAATATGGGAATCAGGCAGAATTCGAGTTTTTTGAAGAAAAATGCAAAAAATGAGGAACACTCATGGAGGGGGGTGACTATGGTTCCCTAGGTCTTATTTGATGGCCCGAAAATGTTTTAGGTGAACCGAGTCAAGGGGCCCGGCCCACTCGGAAGGCGTGGGCTATAGCACACGAAAATATGGGAATCGAGCGGAATTCTAGTTTTTTGGCTGTAAAATGCAAAAATTGAGGAACGATCATGGCGGGCGGTGACTATGGTTCCTTAGGTCGTATTTAAAGGCCCAGTAAAATTTTAGGCGATCCGAGTTCGAGGGTCACGATACTACTTGGAAGGCGTGGGCTATATCACACGAAAATATGGGAATCGGGAGGAATTCTAGTTTTTTGGCCGAAAAATGCAAAAAATGAGGAACGATCATGGCGGGGAGGTGACTATGGTTCCTTAAATCGTATTTGATGGCCCGGAAAAATTTTAGGCAATCGTGGTCTGGGGGGCCAGGGACCACTCAGAAGGCGTGGTCTATAGCACACGAAAATATGGGAATCAGGCGGAAATCTAGTTTTTTGGCCTTAAAACGTAGAAAAACCGAGGAATGATCATGGCGGGGCGATGAATATGGTTATATAGGTCGTATTTGATGGCCTAAATTTTTTTTAGGCGATCTGAGTCCAAGGGGCTCAGCCCACTCGGAAGACGTGGGCTATAGCACATGAAAATATGGGAATCGGGCAGAATTTTAGTTTTATGGCCAAAAACCGGAAACAATGAGGAATGATCATGACGAGGCGGTGACTATGGTTCCTTAGGTCGTATTTGATGCCCCGAAAACTTTTTAGGCGATCCCAGTCCGGGGGGCCCGGCCCACTCGGAAGGCTTGGGCGCACATGAAAATATGGGAATCGGGCGAAATTCTACTTTTTTGGCCGAAAAACGTCAAAAAATGAGGAACGATCATGGCGGGGCGGTGACTATAGTTCTTTAGCTCGTATTTGATGGCTCGAATAAATTTTAGGCATTCCCAGTCCGGGGGGCCCGGCACAGTCGAAAGGCGTGGGCGCACACGAAAATATGGGAATCGGGCGGTATTCTAGTTTTTGGCCATTATGCAAAATATGAGGAAAGGTCGTGGCAGGGCGGTGACTATAGTTTCTTAGGTCTTATTTGATGGCCTAGAAAAATTTTAGGCCATCGGGGTCCGGGGGTCCCGGGACTACTTAGAAGGCGCGGGCTATAGCACACGAAAATATGCGAATCGGGCGGAATTCTAGTTTTTTGGCTGAAAAATGCAAAAAATGAGGAACGATCATGGCGGGGCGGTGACTATGGTTCTTAAGTGGTATTTTATGGCCTGGAAACTTTTAGGCGATCCGGCTCCGGGGTCCCGGCCCACTCGGAAGGCGTGGGCTATAGCACACAAAATATTAGAATCAGGCGAAATTCTAGTTTTTTGACCGAAAAATGCAAAAAATGTGGAAGGATCAAGGCGGGGCGGTGACTATGGTTCCCTAGTTCGTATTTGATGGCTCGAAAATTTTTTAGCCGATTCGAGTCAGGGGGCCCGACCCACTCGGAAGGCGTGGGCTATAGCACACGAAAATATGGGAATCGGGCGGAATTCTAGTTTTTTGTCCGTAAAATGCAAAAAGTGAGGAACTATCATGGCGGGGCGGTGACTATGGTTCCTTAGGTCGTATTTAATGGCCCATTAAAATATAAGGTGATCCGAGTCCGGGGGTCCCGGGACTACTTGGAAGGCGTGGGCTATAGCACACGAAAATATGGGAATTAGGAGGAATTCTAGTTTTTTGTCGAAAAACGCAAAAAATGAGGAATGATCATGGTGGGGCGGTGACTATGGTTCCTTAGGTCGTATTTGATGGCCCGGAAAAGTTTTAGGCGATCGGGGTCCAGGGGGCCAGCGACCACTCGGAAAGCGTGGTCTATAGCACACGAAAATATGGAAATCAGGCGGAAATCTAGTTTTTTGGCCGTAAAACGCAGAAAAACTGAGGAATGGTCATGGAGGGGCGGTGACTATGGTTATATAGGTCGTATTTGATGGCCCGGAATAATTATAGGCGATCTGAGTCCAGGGCCCCAACCCACTCGGAAGACGTGGGCTATAGCACATGAAAATATGGGAATCGTGTGGAATTTTAGTTTAATGGCCGAAAAACAGAAAAAATGAGGAACGATCACGACGGGGCGGCGACTATCTTTCCTTAGGTCGTATTAGATGGCCCGAAAATCTTTTAGGCGATCCCAGTCTGCGGGGGCCGGCCCAATCGGAAGGGTAGGGCGCACACAAAAATACGGGAATCAGGCGGAATTCTAGTTTTTTGGCCGAAAATGCAAAAAATGATGAACGATCATGGAGGGGCAGTGACTATGGTACCTTAGGTCGTATTTGATGGACCAAACTTTTTCTAGGCGATCTGGGTCTGGCAAGCCCAGGACCACTCGGAATGCGTGGGCTGTAGCACTAGAAAATTTGGGAATCGGGCGGAATTCTAGGTTTTTGGCCGAAAAACATAAAAAATGAGGAACGATCATGGCGGGGTGGTGACTATGGTTACTTAGGTCATATATGATGGACCGGAAAAAATTTAGGTGATTAGGGTCCGGGGGTCCCGGGGCCACTCGGAAGGCGTGGGCTATAGCACACGAAAATATGGGAATCGGGCGAAAAATGGAAAAACTGAGGAACGATCATAACGGGGCGGTGACTATGGTTCCTTAGGTCGTATTTGATGGCCCGAAAATTTTTTAGGCGATCCCAGTCTGGGGGGGCCAGGCCCACTCGGAAGGCGTGGGCTATAGCATACGAAAATATTGGAATCAAGCGAAATTCTAGTTTTTTGGCCGAAAAACGCAAAAAATGAGGAACGATCATGGCAGTGAGGTGACTATGGTTCCTTAGGTCGTATTTGATGGAACGGAAAAATTTTAGGTGATTGGGGTCCACGGGAACTGGGACCACTCGGAAGGCGTGGGCTATAGCACACGAAATTATGGGAATCGTGCGCAATTCTAGTTTTTTAGCCAAAAAATGTAAAAAATGAGGAACGATCATGGCGGGGCGGTGACTATGGTTCCTTAGGTCGTATTTGAGGGCCCAGAAAAATTTTAGGCGATCGGGGTCCGGGGGGCCCGTGACCACTCGGAAGACGTGGGCTATAGCACACTAAAATATGGGCATCAGGCGAAACTCTAATTGTTTGGCCGAAAAACGCAAAAAATGAGGAAAGATCATAGCTGGGCGGTGACTATGGTTTCTTAGGTCGTATTTGATGGCCAAAAAAGTTTTAGGAGATCGGGGTTCGGGGGTCCCGGGACCACTTGGAAGGAGTGGGCTATAGCACACGAAAATATGGTAATTGGGCAGAATTCTAGTTTTTTGTCCGTAAAATGCAAACAAAGAGGAAAGGTCATGTCGGGGCAGTGACTATGGTTCCTTAGGTCGTATTTGATGGCCCGAAAAATTTTTAGTCAATCCGGCTCCGTTAGGCCTTACCCATTGGGAAGGCGTGGGCTATAGCACACAAAAATATGGCAATCAGGCGGAATTCTAATGTTTGGCCGAAAAACGCAAAAAATGAGGAATGATCATGGCAGGGCGGCGACTATGGTTCCTTAGCTCATATTCAATGGCCCAAAAAAATTTAGGCGATCAGTGTCCGAGGGTCCCGGGGCCACTTGGAAGTCGTGGGCTAGCACACAAAAATATAGGAATCAGGCGGAATTCTAATTTTTTTTTCCGAAAAATGCAAAAAATGAGGAACGATCATGGCGGGGCGGTGACTATGGTTCCCTAGATCGTAGTTGATTGCCCGAAAAATTTTTAGGCGATCAGAGTCAGGGGGGCCCGGCCCACCCGGAAGGCGTGGGCTATTGCACTAGAAAATTTGGGAATCGGGCGGAATTCTAGTTTTTATGGCCAAAAATCGTAAAAAATGAGGAATGATCATGGCGGGGCGGTGACTATGGTTGCTTAGGTCGTATTTGATGGCCCAAAATATTTTTAGGCGATCCTAGTACGGGTGGCCCGGCACACTCGGAAGGAATGGGCGCACGCAAAAATATGGGAATCGGGCGGAATTCTAGTATTTTGGCCGAAAAACGCATAAAAATGAGGAACGATCATGGCGGGGCGGTGACAATGGTTTCTTAGGTTGTATTTAATAGACCTGAAAAACTTTAGGCGATCGGGGTCCGGGGGTCCATGGACCACTTGGAAGGCGTGGGCTATAGCACACGAAAATATGGGAATCGCGCGGAATTCAAGTTTCTTGGCCAAACAAAGCAAAAAATGGGGAACGATCATGGCGGGGCAGTGACTATAGTTCCTTATGTTGTATTTGATGGCCCGAAATTGTTTTAGGAGATCGGGGTTTGAGGGTACCGGGACCACTGGGAAGGCGTGGGTTATAGCACACAAAATATGGGAAAGAGGCGGAATTCTAGTTTTTTGGCCATAAAATGAAAACGTGAGGAAAGATCATGGCAGGGCGATGACTATGGTTCCTTAGGTCGTATTTAATGGACCAAACAACTTTTAGGCAATCCGAGTCCGGCGGTCCCGGCCCATTCGGAAGGCGTGGACTATATATAGCACACGAAAATATGAGAATCGGGCGGAATTCTAGTTTTTTGACCGAAAAATGAAAAAATGAAGAACGATCATGACGGGGCGGTGACTATGGTTCCTTAGGTCGTATGTGATGGCCTGGAAAAATTTTAGGCGATCCGTCTTCGGGGGGCCTTACCCACTGGGAAGGCGTGGGCTATAGCACACGAAATTATTGGAATCGGGCATAATTCTAGTTTTTTGGCCGAAAACCGCAAAAAAATGAAGAACGACCATGGCAGGGCAGTGACTATGGTTCTTTAAGTCGTATTTTATGGCCCGGAAAAATTTAGGCGATTGGGGTCCGGCGATCCCGGGACAACTTGGAAGGCGTGGGCTATAGCACACGAAATTATGGGAATCGGGCGAAATTCTAGTTTTTTGGTCGAAAAATGCAAACAATGAGGAACGATCATGGCGGGGCGGTGACTATGGTTCCCTAGGTCGTATATGATGGCCCAAAAAAATTTTAGGCGATCCGAGTCAGGGGGCCCGGGCCCCCTCGGAAGGCGTGGGCTATTGCTCGAAAAAATATGGGAATCGGGCAGAATTCTAGTTTTTTGGCCGAAAAACGTAAAAAATGAGGAACGATCACGGCGTGGCGGTGACTATGATTCCTTAGGTCGTATTTGATGGACCGGAAAATTTTTAGGTGATTGGGGTCCGGGGGGCCTGGGGCCACTCGGAAGGCGTGGGCTTATAGCACAAGAAAATATGAGAATCAGTCGGAATTCTAGTTTATTGGCTGAAAAACGCAAAAAATGAGGAACGATCATGGCGGGGCGGTGACTATGGTTCCTTAGGTCGTATTTGAGGGCCTAGAAAAATTTTAGGCGATTGGGGTCCGTGGGGCCCGTGACCACTCGGAAGACGTGGGCTATAGCACACGAAAATATGGGAATCGCGCAGAATTCAATTTTATTGCCAAAAACGCAAAAAAATAAGGAACGATCATGGCGGGGAGGTGACTATGGTTCCTTAGGTCGTATTTGATTACCAAAATTTTTTTTAGGAGATCGGAGTTCATGGGTCCCGGGAACACTTGGAAGGCGTGGGCTATGGCACACGAAAATATGGGAATCAGGCACAATTCTAATTGTTTGGCCAAAAAACACATAAAATGAGGAATTATCATGGCGGGGCGGTGACTATGGTTCCTTAGGTCATATTTGATGGCCAGAAAATATTTAGGAGATCGGGGTTTGGGAGTTCCGGGACCACTTGGAAGGGGTGGGCTATAGCACACGAAAATATGGGAATCGGGCAGAATTCTAGTTTTTGTGCCGTAAAATGCAAATAAAGAGGAAAGGTCATATCGGGGCGGTGAATATGGTTCCTTAGGTCGTATTTAATGGCCCGGAAAAAATTTAGGCAATCCGGCTCCGTGGGGCCCTACCCATTGGGAAGGGGTGGGCTATAGCACACGAAAATATGGGAATCAGGCGGAATTCTAATTGTTTAGCCGAAAAACGCAAAAAATGAGGAATGATCATGGGGGGTGTGACTATGGTTCCTTAGCTCGTATTCGATGGCCCAGAAATATTTTAGGCGATCGGTGTCCGAGGGTCCCGGGACCACTTGGAAGGCGTGGGCTATAGCACACGAAAATATATGAATCAGGCAGAATTCTAGTTTTTTTTTCGAAAATTGCAAAAAATGAGGAACGATCATGGAGGGGCGGTGACTATGGTTACCTACGTCGTATTTGATGGCCCGAAAAAATATTAGGAGATTCTAGTCAGGGGGCCCGGCCCACTCGGAAGGCGTGGGCTATTGCACTAGAAAATTTAGGAATCGGGAGGAATTCTAGTTTTTATGGCCGAAAATCATAAAAAATGAGCAATGATCATGGCGGGGCGGTGACTATGGTTCCTTAGGTCGTATTTGATGGCCCGAAAATTTTTTAGGCGAAAATATGGGAATCAGACGGAATTCTATTTTTTTAGCTGAAAAATGCAAAAAATGAGGAACGATCATGGCGGGGCGGTGACTGTGGTTCCTCAGGTCATATTTGAGGGCCCAGAAATTTTTTAGGCAATCGGGGTTCGAGGGGCCCGTTACCACTCGGAAGACGTGGGCTATAGCACACGAAAATATGGGAATCGCGCGGAATTCAAGTTTATAGCCAAAAATGCAAAAAATAAGGAACGATCATGGCGGGGAGGTGACTATGGTTCCTTAGGTTGTATTTGATTACCAGAAATTGTTTTTGGAGATCGGGGTTCAGGTGTCCGGGGACCACTTGAAAGGCGTGGGCTATAGCACACGAAAATATGGGAATCAGGCGGAATTCTAGTTTTTTTTTCCGAATATTGCAAAAAATGAGGAACGATCATGGCGGGGCGGTGACTATGGTTCCCTAGGTCATATTTGATGGCCCGAAAAATATTAGGAGATCTGAGTCAGGGGGCCCAGCCCACTCGGAAGGCGTGGGCTATTGCACTAGAAAATTTGGGAATCGGGCGGAATTCTAGTTTTTATGGCCGAAAATCGTAAAAAATGAGGAATGATCATGGCGGGGCATTGAATATGGTTCCTTAGGTCATATTTGATGGCCCAAACAATTTTTAGGCGATCCCAGTACGGGTGGCCCGGGCAACTCGGAAGGCGTGGACGCACGCGAAAATATTGGAATCGGGCGGAATTCTAGTATTTTGGCCGAAAAACGCATAAAATGAGAAACGATCATGGCGGGACGGTGACTATGGTTCCTTAGGTTGTATTTGATGGACCGAAAAATTTTTACGCGATTGGGGTCCGCGGTCCGGGGACCACTTGGATGGTGTGGGATATAGCACACGAAAATATGAGAATCGCGCGGAATTCAAGTTTTTTGGCCGAAAAAGCAAAAAATGAGGAACAATCATGGCGGGCGGTGACTATGGTTCCTTAGGTTGTATTTGATGGCCCGAAAAGTTTTTAGGAGATCGGGGTTCGAGGGTCCCGGGACCACTTGGAAGACGTGGGTTTTAGCTCACGAAAATATGATAATTAGGTAGAATTCTAGTTTTTTTACCGTAAAATGCAAAACGTGAGGAACGATCATGGCGGGGCGATGACTATGGTTCCATAGGTCGTATTTAATGGCCCAAACAACTTTTAGGCAATCCGAGTCCGGGGGTCCCGGCCCACTCGGAAGGCGTGGGCTATAGCACACGAAAATATTGGAATCGGGCGGAATTCTAGTTTTTTGGCCGAAAAACGCAAAAAAATAAAGAACGATCATGATGTGGCGGTGACTATGGTTCCTTAGGTCGAATTTGATGGCCCGGAAAAATTTTAGGCGATCCAGCTTCGGGGGGCCTTACCCACTGGGAAGGCGTGGGCTGTAGCACACGAAAATATTGGAATCAGGCATAATTCTAGATTTTTGCAGGAAAAACGCAAAAAATGAGGAACGATCATGGCGGGGCGGTGACTATGGTTCTTTAGGTCGTATTTTATGGCCTGGAAAAATTTAGGCAATTGGGGTCCGGGAATCCCGGGACAACTTGGAAGGCGTGGGCTATAGCACACGAAAATATGGGAATCGGGCGAAATTCTAGTTTTTTCGTCGAAAAATGCAAATAATGAGGAACGATCATGGCGGGGCGGTGACTATGGTTCCCTAGGTCGTATTTGATGGCCCGAAATCTTTTTAGGCGATCCTAGTCCGGGGGGCCAGGCCCACTCGGAAGGCGTGGGCTGCACACGAAAATATGTGAATCGGGCGAAATTCTAGTTTTTTGGCAGAAAAACGCAAATAATGAGAAACGATCGTGGTTGGGCGGTGACTATGGTTCCATAGGTCGTATTTGATGGACCAGAAAAATTTTAGGAGATTGGGGTCCGGGGGGCCCGGGACCACTCGGAAGGCGTGGGCTATAGCATACGAAAATATGGGAATCGGGCGCAAATCTAGTTTTTTGGCCAAAAAATGTAAAAAAAATAAGGAACGATCATGGCGGGGTGGTGATTATGGTTTTTTAGGTCATATTTCATGGCCCGAAAAACTTTTAGGCAATCACAGTGTAGGGGGCCCGGTCCACTCGGAAGGCGTAGGCGCACACGAAAATATGAGAATCAGGCAGAATTTTAGTATTTTGGCTGAAAAATGCAAAACATGAGGAACGATCATGGCGGGGAGGTGACTATGGTTCCTTATGTCGTATTTGAGGGCCCAAAAAAATTTTAGGCGATCTGGTCCGGGGGCCCAGTGACCGATCGGAAGACGTGGGCTATAGCACACGAAAATATGAGAATCGCGCGGAATTCAAGTTTATTGCCGAAAATGCAAAAAATGAGGAACGATCAAGGCAGGGAGGTGACTATGGTTCCTTAGGTCGTATTTGATTTCCAGAAATTTTTTTAGGAGATCGGGGTTCGGGGGTCCCGGGACCACTTGGAAGGCATGGGCTATAGCACACGAAAATATGGAAATCAGGCGGAATTCTTGTTTTTTTTCCGAAAAATGCAAAACATGAGGAACGATAATGGCAGGGCGGTGACTGTGGTTCCCTAGGTCGTATTTGTTGGCCCGAAAAAATTTTAGACGATCCGTGTCAGAGGGGCCCGGCTCACTCGGAATGCGTGGGCTATTGCACACGAAAATTTGGGAATCGGACGGAATTCTAGTTTTATGGCTTAAAATAAAAAAAATGAGGAATGATCATGGCGAGGCGGTGACTATGGTTCCTTAGGTCGTATTTGATGGCCCAAAAAAGTTTTAGACGATCCCAGTACGGGTGGCCCGACCCACTCGGAAGGCGTGGGCGCACGCAAAAATATGAGAATCGGGCAAAATTCTAGTATTATGGCCGAAAAATGCATAAAATGAGGAACGATCATGGCGGGGCAGTGACTATGGTTCCTTAGGTCGTATTTGATGGAAAGGAAAAATTTTAGGCGATCGGGGTCCCGGGACCACTTGGAAGGCGTGTGCGCACACGAAAATATGGGTATCGCGTGGAATTCAAGTTTTTTGTCCAAAAAATGCAAATATTGAGGAACGATCATGGTGGGGCGGTGACTATGGTTCCTTAGGTTGTATTTGATCTCCCAAATTTTTTTTAGGAGATCGGGGTTCGAGGGCCCCGGGACCACTTGGAAGGCGTGGGTTATAGCACACGAAAATATGGGAATCGGGTGGAATTCTAGTTTTTTGGACAAAAACGCAAAAAAGGAGGAACGATCATGACGGGGCCATGACTATGGTTCCTTAGGTTGTATTTGATGGCACAGAAAAATTTTAGGCGATCCGGCTCCCGGGGGCCGTACCTATTGGGAAGGCGTGGGCTATAGCACACGAAAATATGGGAATCGGGCGGAATTCTAATTTTTTGGCCAAACAACGCAGAAAAAATGATGAATGGTCATGGCAGGGCGGTGACTATGGTTCTCTATGTCCTATTTGATGGCCCGAAAAAAAATTTGGCGATCCTTGTCCGGGGGGCGCGGCCCACTCGGAAGGCGTGGGCTATATAGCATACGAAAATATGGGAATCGGGCGGAATTCTAGTTTTTTGGTCGAAAAATGCAAAAAATAAGGTAACGATCATGACAGGACGGTGACTATTGTTCCTTAGGTCGTATTAGATGACCCAAAAATTTTTTTAGGCGATCACAGTCGCCCGGGGGGGGCGGGACCACTCGGAAGGCGTGGGCTATAGCACACGAAAATATGGGAATTGCGAGGAATTCAAGTTTTTTGGCCGAAAAACGTAAAAAATAAGGAACGATCATGGCGGGGCGGTGACTATGGTTCCTTAGGTCTTATTTGATGGCCCAAAAAAAATTTAGGAGATCGGGGTTTGGGGGTCCCAGGATCACTTGGAAGGCGTGGGCTATAGCACATGAAAATATGGGAATCGGGCGGAATTCTAGTTTTTTCGTCGTAAAATGCAAAAAGTGAGGAACTATAATGGCGGGGCGGTGACCATGGTTCCTTAAGTCGTATTTAATGGCCCGGAAAAATATTAGGCGATCCTAGTCTGGGGGCCCCGGGACCACTTGGAAGGCGTGGGCTATAGCTCATGGAAATATGGGAATCAGGCGGAATTCTAGTTTTTTCCCCGTAAAATGCAAAACTTGAGGAAAGGTCATAGCGGAGCGGTGACTATGGTTCTTCAGGTCGTATTTTATGTCCCGAAAAATTTTAGGCGATCGAGATCCTGGGGTCCCGGGACCACTTGGAAGGCGTGGGTTATAGCACACGAAAATATGGGAGTCGCGCGGAATTCAAGTTTTTTGGCCGAAAAATGCAAAAATTGAGGAACGATCATGGCGGGGCGGTGACTATGGTTCCTTAGGTTGTATTTGATGGCCCGAAATTTTTTTAGGAGATCGGGGTTCGAGGGTCCCCGGACCACTTGGAAGGCGTGGGTTATAGCACACAAAAAAATGGGAATCGGGCAGAATTCTAGTTTTTTGGCCAAAAATTGCAAAAAAGGAGGAACGATCATGACGGGACGATGACTATGGTTCCTTAGGTTGTATTTGATGGCCCAGAAAATTTTTAGGTGATCCGGCCTCCCGGGGGCCGTACCCACTAGGAAGGCATGGGCTATAGCACACGAAAATATGGGAATCGGGCGGAATTCTAATTTTTTGGCCAAACAACGCAGAAAAATGAGGAATGGTCATGGCAGGGCGGTGACTATGGTTCTCTAGGTCGTATTTGATGGCCCGGAAATATTTTTGGCTATCCGAGTCCGGGGGCCCGGCCCACTCGGAAGGCGTGGACTATAGCACAAGAAAATATGGGAATCGGGCAGAATTCTAGTTTTTTGGTCGAAAAATGCAAAAAATAAGGTAACGATGATTACAGGGTGGTGACTATGGTTCTTTAGTTCGTATTGGATGACCCGAAATTTTTTTAGGCGATCACAGTCCGGGGGTGCCGGGACTAGCACACGAAAATATAGGAATTGCGAGGAATTCAAGTTTTTTGGCCGAAAAACGTAAAAACTAAGGAACGATCATGGCGGGGCGGTGACTATGGTACTTTAGGTCTTATTTGATGGCCCGAAAACAATTTAGGAGATCGGAGTTCGGGGGTCCCGGGACCACTTGGAAGGCGTGGGCTATAGCACATGAAAATATGGGAATCGGGCGGAATTCTAGTTTTTTGGCCGTAAAATACAAAAAGTGAGGAACTATCATGGCGGGGCGGTGACTATGGTTCCTTAGGTCGTATTTAATGGCCCAGAAAAATTTTAGGCGATCCGGGTCCGGGGGTCACGGGAACACTTGGAAGGCGTGGGCTATAGCTCATGGAAATATGGGAATCAGGCGGAATTCTATTTTTTTTGCCGTAAAATGCAAAACTTGAGGAAAGGTCATGGCGGGGCGGTGACAATGGTTCTTTAGGTCATATTTTATGGCCCGGAATATTTTAGACGATCGAGGTCCGTGGGTCCCGGGACCACTTGGAAGGCGTGGGCTATAGCACACGAAAATATAGGAATCATGCGGAATTCTAGTTTTTTTGCCGTAAAATGCAAAAAATGAGGAAAGGTCATGGCGGGGCGGTGACTATGGTTCCTTAGGTCATATTTGATGGCCTAGAAAAATTTTAGGCTATCGGGGTTCGGGGGTCCCGGGACCACTTGGAAGGCATGGGCCATAGCACACGAAAATATGGGAATCGAGCGGAATTATAGTTTTATGGCCGAAAAAAGCAAAACATGAGGAACGATCATGGCGAGGCGGTGACTATGGTTCCATAGGTCATATTTGATGGCCCGAAATAACTTTAGGCGATCCGAGTCTCGGGGCCCGGCCCACTCGGAAGGCGTGGGCTATAGCACACAAAAATATGGGAATCTAGCGGAATTCTAGTTTTTTGGCCGAAAAACATAAAAAATGAGGAATGATCATGGCGGGGCGGAGACTATGTATCCTTAGGTCGTATTTGATTGCCTGAAAATTTTTTAGGCCATCCCAGTCCGTGGGCCCCGGCCCACTCGTAAGGCGTGGGCGCACACGAAAATATGGGAATCGGGCGGAATTGTAGTTTTTTGGCCGAAAAATGCAAAAAATGAGGAATGATCATGGCGGGGCGGTGAATATGGTTCCTTATGTCGTATTTGATGGACCGGAAAAATTTTAGATGATCGGTCTCCGGGGGGCCTTGGACCACTCGGAAGGCGTGGGCTACATCACACGAAAATATGGGAATCAGGCACAATTCTAGTTTTTTGGCCGAAAAACGTAAAAAATGAGGAATGATCATGGTGGAGCGGTGACTATGGTTCCTTAGGTCGTATTTGATGGCCCGACAAAATTTAGGCGATCATAGTCCGAGGGCCCGACCCACTCGGAAGACGTGGGCGCACACGAAAATATGGAAATCGGACGGAATTTTAGTTTTTTGGCCGAAAAACCCAAAAAATGATGAATGATCTTTGCTGGGCGGTGACTATGGTTCCTTAGGTCGTATTTGATGCCCCAGAAAAATTTTAGGTGATCGGTGTCCGGGGGTCCCGGGACCACTTGGAAGGTGTGGGCTATAATACACGAAAATATGGGAATCGGGCGGAATTCTATTTTTTTGGCCGTAAAACGTAAAAAATATGGAATGATCATGGCGAGGCGGTGACTATGGTTCCTTAGGTCGTATTTGATGGCCCGAAATTTTTTTAGGCGATTCCAGTACGGGGGGCCCGGCCCACTCGGAAAGCGTGGGCGCACGCTCAAATCTAGGAATCAGGCGGATTTCTAGTTTTTTGGCCGTAAAATGTAAAAAGTGAGGAACGATCATGGAGGGGCGGTGACTATGGTTCCTTTGGTCATATTTAATGGCCCGAAAAATTTTAGGCGATCGGAGTCCGGGGGTCCCTGCCCACTCGGAAGGCGTGGGTTATAGTACACGAAAATATAGGAATCGCGAGAATTCTAGTTTTTTGGCCGAAAATCGCAAAAAATAAGGAACGATCATGGCGGGATGCTGACTATGGTTCCTTAGGTGGTATTTGATGGCCCGAAAAAAATTTAGGAGATCGGGGTTCGGGGGTCCCGGGACCACTTGGAAGGAGTGGGCTATAACACACGACAATATGGGAATCGGGCGGAATTCTAGTTTTTGGCTGAAAAATGCATATAATGAGAACGATCATTGCGGTGCGGTGACTATGGTTCCTTAGGTCGTATTTGATGGCCCTAAAAATATTTAGGCGATCACAGTCCGGGGGCCCGTCCCACTCGGAAGGGGTGGGCGCATATGAAAATATGGAAATCGGACGGAATTCTAGTTTTTTGGCCGAAAAACACAAAAAAAGAGGAATGATCATGGCTGGGCTGTGACTATGGTTCCTTAGGTCGTATTTGATGCCCTAGAAAAATTTTAGGCGATCGGGGTCCGGGGGTCCCGGGACCACTTGGAAGGTAGCACACGAAAATATGGGAATCGGGCGGAATTCTAGTTTTTTGGCCGATAAACGTAAAAAATGAAGAATTATCATGGAGGGGCGGTGACTATCATTCCTTAGGTCGTATTCGATGGCCCGAAAACCTGTTAGGCAATTCCCGTACGGGGGGCCCGACCCACTCGGAAGGCGTGGGCGCACGCGTAAATATGGGAATCAGGCGAAATTCTAGTTTTTTGGCCGTAAAATGCAAAAGTGAGGAACGATCATGGCGGGGCGGTGACTATGTTTCCTTTGGTAGTATTTAATGGCCCGAAAAATTTTAGGGGATTGGAGTCCGGGGGGCCCTGCCCACTCGGAAGGCGTGGGCTATAGCACACGAAAATATGGGAATCGCGAGGAATTCAAGTTTTTTGGCCGAAAGATCGCAAAAAATAAGGAACGATCATGGCGGGACGGTGACTATGGTTCCTTAGGTGGTATTTTATGGCCCGAAAAAAATTTAGGAGATCGGGGTTCGGGGGTCCCGGGACCACTTGGAAGGAGTGGGCTATAGCACACGAAAATATGAGAATCGTCGGAATTCTAGTTTTTTGGCCGAAAAATGCAAATAATGAGGAACGATCATGGCAGGGCGGTGACTATAATTCCTTAGGTCGTATTCGATGGCCCGAAAACCTGTTAGGCAATTCCAGTACGGGGGGCCTGACCCACTCGGAAGGCGTGGGCGCACGCGTAAATATGGGAATCAGGCGAAATTCTAGTTTTTTGGCCGTAAAATGCAAAAGTGAGGAACGATCATGGCGGAGCGGTTACTATGTTTCCTTTGGTAGTATTTAATGGCCCGAAAAATTTTAGGGGATCGGAGTCCGGGGGGCCCTGCCCACTCGGAAGGCGTGGGCTATAGCACACGAAAATATGGGTATCGCGAGGAATTCAAGTTTTTTGGCCGAAAGATCGCAAAAAATAAGGAACGATCATGGCGGGACGGTGACTATGGTTCCTTAGGTGGTATTTTATGGCCCGAAAAAAATTTAGGAGATCGGGGTTCGGGGGTCCCGGGACCACTTGGAAGGAGTGGGCTATAGCACACGAAAATATGAGAATCGTCGGAATTCTAGTTTTTTGGCCGAAAAATGCAAATAATGAGGAACGATCATGGCGGGGCGGTGACTATGGTTCCTTAGGTCGTATTAGATGGACCGAAAATCTTTTAGGCGATCCCAATTCGGGGGGCCCGGCCCACTCGGAAGGCGTTGGCTATAGCACACGAAAATATGGGAATCGGGCTGAATTCTAGTTTTTTGGCCGAAAAACGCAAATAATGAGGAACGATCATGGAGGGGCGGTGACTATGGTTCCTTAGGTTGTATTTGATGGCCCAAAAAAATTTTAGGCGATCGTAGTCCGGGGGGTCCGGCCCACTCGGAAGTCGTCGGCGCACACGACAATATGGGAATCGGGCGAAATTCTAGTTTTTTGGCCGTAAAATGCAAAAAGTGAGGAGCGATCATGGCGGGGCGGTGACTATAGTTCCTTTGATCGTATTTAATGGCCCGAAAATTTTTTAGGTGATTCGAGTTTGGTGGTCCCGGGACCACTTGGAAGGCTTGGGCTATAGCACACGAAAATATGGGAATCAGGTGGAATTCTAGTTTTTGGCACTAAAATGCAAACAATTAGGAAAGGTCATGGCGTGGTGGTGACTATGGTTCCTTAGGTCGTATTTGATGGCCCAGAAAAATTTTAGGATATCGGGGTCCGGGAGTCCTGGAACCATTTGGAAGGCGTGGGCTGGTGCACACGAAAATATGGGAATCGGGCGGAATTCTAGTTTTTTGTCCGAAAAATGCAAAAAATGAGGAACGATCATGGCGGGGGGGTGACTATGGTTCCCTAGGTTGTATTTGATGGCCCAAAAAAATTTTTGGCAATCCGAGTCTGGGGGCCCGTCCCCCACTCGGAAAGCGTGGGCTATAGCACACGAAAATATTGGAATCGCGCGGAATTATAGTTTTTGGCCGAAAACATAAAAAATGATGAACGATCATGGCGGAGCGGTGACTATGGTTCCTTAGGTCGTATTTTATGGCCCGAATATTTTTTAGGCGAACCTAGTCCGGGGGGCCCGGCCCACTCGGAAGGCGTGGACGCACACGAAAATATGGGAATCGGGCGAAATTCTAGTTTTTTGGCCGAAAAATACAAAACATGAGGAACGATCATGGCGAGGCGGTGACTATGGTTCCATAGGTCTTATTTGATGGCCCGAAATAATTTTAGGCGATCCAACTCTCGGGGCCCGGCCCACTCGGAAGGCGTGGGCTATAGCACACAAAAATATGGGAATCTGGCGGAATTCTAATTTTTTGGCCGAAAAACGTAAAAAATGAGGAACGATCATGGCGGGGCGGAGACTATGTATCCTTAGGTCGTATTTGATTGCCTGAAAATTTTTTAGGCCATCCCAGTCCGGGGGCCCCGGCCCACTCGTAAGGCGTGGGCACACACAAAAATATGGGAATCGGGCGGAATTATAGTTTTTTGGCCGAAAAAGGCAAAAAATGAGGAATGATCATGGCGGGGCGGTGAATATGCTTCCTTATGTCGTATTTGATGGACCGAAAAAATTTTAGACGATCGGGCTCCGGGGGGCCTTGGACCACTCGGAAGGCGTGGGCTACATCACACGAAAATATGGGAATTGGGCACAATTCTAATTTTTTGGCCGAAAAACGTAAAAAATGAGGAATGATCATGGTGGGGCGGTGACTATGGTTCCTTAGGTCGTATTTGATGGCCCGACAAAATTTAGGCGATCATAGTCCGAGGGCCCGACCCACTCGGAAGGCGTGGGCGCACACGAAAATATGGAAATCGGACGGAATTTTAGTTTTTTGGCCGAAAAACCCAAAAAATGACGAATGATCTTGGCTGGGCGGTGACTATGGTTCCTTAGGTCGTATTTGATGCCCCAGAAAAATTTTAGGTGATCGGTGTCCGGGGGTCCCGGGACCACTTGGAAGGTGTGGGCTACAATACACGAAAATATGGGAATCGGGCGGAATTCTATTTTTTTGGCCGAAAAACGTAAAAAATGTGGAATGATCATGGCGAGGTGGTGACTATGGTTCCTTAGGTCGTATTTGATGGCCCGAATATTTTTTAGGCGATTCCAGTACGGGGGGCCCGGCCCACTCGGAAAGCGTGGGCACACGCGCAAATCTAGGAATCAGGCGGAATTCTAGTTTTTTGGCCGTAAAATGTAAAAAGTGAGGAACGATCATGGCGGGGCGGTGACTATGGTTCCTTTGGTCATATTTAATGGCCCGAAAAATTTTAGGTGATCGGAGTCCGGGGGTCCCTGCCCACTCGGAAGGCGTGGGTTATAATACACGAAAATATGGGAATCGCGAGGAATTGAAGTTTTTTGGCCGAAAGATCGCAAAAAATAAGGAACGATCATGGCGGGACGATGACTATGGTTCCATAGGTGGTATTTTATGGCCCGAAAAAAATTTAGGAGATCGGGGTTCGGGGGTCCCGGGACCACTTGGAAGGAGTGGGCTATAGCACACGAAAATAGGAGAATCGTCAGAATTCTAGTTTTTTGGCCGAAAAATGCAAATAATGAGGAACGATCATGGCGGGGCGGTGACTATGGTTCCTTAGGTCGTATTAGATGGACCGAAAATCTTTTAGGCGATCCCAATTCGGGGGGCCCGGCCCACTCGGAAGGCGTTGGCTATAGCACACGAAAATATGGGAATCGGGCGGAATTCTAGTTTTTGGCCGAAAAACGCAAATAATGAGGAACGATCATGGCGGGGCGGTGACTATGGTTCCTTAGGTTGTATTTGATGGCTCGATAAAATTTTAGGCGATCGTAGTCCGGGGGGCCCGGCCCACTCGGAAGTCGTCGGCGCACACGACAATATGGGAATCGGGCGAAATTCTAGTTTTTTGGCCGTAAAATGCAAAAAGTGAGGAGCGATCATGGCGGGGCGGTGACTATAGTTCCTTTGGTCGTATTTAATGGCCCGAAATTTTTTTAGGTAATTCGAGTTTGGTGGTCCCGGGACCACTTGGAAGACTTGGGCTATAGCACACGAAAATATGGGAATCAGGTGGAATTCTAGTTTTTGGCACTAAAATGCAAACAATGAGGAAAGGTCATGGCGTGGCAGTGACTATGGTTCCTTAGGTCGTATTTGATGGCCCAGAAAAATTTTAGGATATCGGGGTCCGGGAGTCTTGGAACCACTTGGAAGGCGTGGGCTGGCGCACACGAAAATATGGGAATCGGGCGGAATTCTAGGCTTTTGTCCGAAAAATGCAAAAACTCAGGAACGATCATGGAGGGGGGGTGACTATGGTTCCCTAGGTCGTATTTGATGGCCCGAAATTTTTTATGGCAATCCGAGTCAGGGGGCTCGTCCCCCACTCGGAAAGCGTAGGCTATAGCACACGAAAATATTGGAATCGCGCGGAATTATAGTTTTTGGCCGAAAACATAAAAAATGATGAACGATCATGGCAGAGCGGTGACTATGGTTCCTTAGGTCATATTTTATGGCCCGAATATTTTTTAGGCGAACCTAGTCCGGGGGGCCCGGCCCACTCGGAAGGCGTGGACGCACACGAAAATATGGGAATCGGGCGAAATTCTAGTTTTTTGGCCGAAAAATGCAAAACATGAGGAATGATCATGGCGGGGCGATGACTATGGTTCCTTAGATTGTATTTGATGGCCCAGAAAAATTTTAGGCGATCGGGGTCCAGGGGTCCACTTGGAAGGCGTGGGCTATAACATACGAAAATGTGGGAATCGGGCAGAATTCTAGTTTTTTGGCCCAAAAATGCATAAAATGAGGAACGATCATGGTGGAGCGGTGACTATGGTTCCCTAGGTCGTATTTGATGTTCCGAAAAAAAATTGGCGTTCCGAGTCAGGGGGCCCGGCCCACTCGGAAGGCATGGGCTATTGCACACGAAAATATGGGAATCGGGCGGAATTTTAGTTTTTTGGCCAAAAAATGTAAAAAATGAGGAATGATCATGGCGGGGCGGTAACTATGGTTCCTTAGGTCATATTTGATGGCCCAAAAAATTAGTAGGCGATTCTAGTACGGGGGGCCCGACCCACTCGGAAGGCGTGGACACACTCGAAAATATGGGAATCGCGTGGAATCTAGTATTTTGGCCGAAAAATACAAAAAATGAGGAACGATCCTGGCGAGGAGGTGACTATGGTTCCTTAGGTCATATTTGATGGCCCGGAAAAGTTTTAGGCAATTAGGGTCCGGGGGTCCCGGGACAACTTGGAAGGCGTGGGTTCACACGAAAATATGGTAATCGGGCGGAATTCTTGTTTTTTGGCCATAAAACACAAAAAGAGAGGATCTATCATGGCAGGGCGGTGACTATGGTTCTTTAGGTCGAATTTCATGGCCCGGAACCATTTTAGGCAATCCGAGTCCGGGGGCCCGACCCACTCGGAAGGCGTGGGCTATAGCACACGAAAATATTGGAATCAGGCGAAATTCTAATTTTTTGGCCGAAAAACGCAAAAATGTGGAATAATCATGGCGGGGCGGTGACTATTGTTCTTTAGGTCATATTTTATGGCCCGGAAAAATTTTGGCAATCGGGGTCCGGGGGGTCGCGGGACCACTTGGAAGGCGTGGGATATAGTATTTGATGGCCTGAAAAACTTTTAGGTGATCCGAGACCAGGGGGCCCGGCCCACTCGTGAGGCGTGGCCTATAGCACACGAAAATATGGGAATCAGGCGGAATTCTAGTTTTTTTAACCGAAAAACAGAAAAATGAGGAACGATCATGACGGGGAGGTGACTATGGTTCCTTAGGTCGTATTTGATGGCCCTAAAAATTTTTAGGCGATCCGGTTCCGGGGGGCCCTACCCACTGGGAAGGCGTGTGTTATAGCACACGAAAATATTGGAATCAAGCGAAATTCAAGGTTTTTGGCCGAAAAATGCAAAACATGAGGAACGATCATGACGGGGCGGTGACTATGGTTCCTTAGGTCTTTCTTGATGGCCCGGAAAAATTATAGGCGATCCGGCTCCGGGGGGCCCTACCCACTGGGAAGCCGTGGGCTACAGCACATGAAAATATTGGAATCACGCGAAATTCTAGTTTTTTGGTAGAAAAACGCAAAAAATGAGGAACGATCATGGCGAGGTAGTGACTATTGTTCTTTAGGTTGTATTTTATGGCCCAGAAAAATTTAGGCGATCGGGGTCCCGGGACCACTTGGAAGGCGTGGGCTATAGCACACGAAAATATTGGAATAGGGCAAAATTCTAGTTTTTTGGCCGAAAAATGCAAAAAATGAAGAATGATCATGGCGGGGCGGTGACTATGGTTCCCTAGGTCGTATTTGATGGCCCGAAAAATATTTAGGCTATCCGAGTCAGGGGGGACTAACCGACTCGGAAGGCGTGGGCTATGGCACATGAAAATATGGGAATCAGGCAAAATTCTAGGTTTGTGGCCGAAAAACGT